>NC_139458.1:246765000-246800000 GCF_057233095.1 Heloderma suspectum
CCTGCCCAGACCTTTAAAGATGTTGTAATTTTTTTCTTAATTTTTTTTCCCCCTTCTTTGTTCTGTAGCATGTGAATAGGTACCTTTTTGGTAATCCTTGCCTCTGGACAAGCACAGAATTCTTTCTCCTTCTAAATGGCTAATAACAAAGCCGTTCTTCCTGTCTAACGATGAAAGGGGGGCAGTCAAGTTCTTTTTCTTAGCTGGATTATGTAATTGGGGCATGTCATGGACAATTTTGAGAGTTAGAGCTCTGTTAAATGCTTTCCCTAGAATTGTATTTTCATTTTACGTTAATGCACTATTGCTGATTAATGAATATTGTGCTTTCACTTCTGTAACCTGATGATTGGAAAGGAATGTAAGTTAACATAAAACAGATATAATGAATAGTGTGAGTTTTTGTGCAACTTAGTGGAAAGAAAGAAGTATCAAATCAATTCAAACTTTCAGAAAAAAATTGTCATGACGGAAAAAAGCTGGAATTGTGGATTATTTGTATTCTGCAAAGCAAGAACATCTTGGTTTTTCTTTTGTTTTAAAACATATATGTTCTGGTCTTGAATGTTTTATTTTCTTGAATGGTTTTATAGATTGATTAATCATCTCATCCAACTGCAATGACCATTTCTTACATTCTTATTCACCTTCCCAAATCCATAGCATCATTTTTGGCCAAAGTAATGTCAGTCACTGACATCTGCGGCAAGTACAAAAAGGACCCCCTAATGGCAGCCATTTTTATTTGCTTCTTAAGATCCAAAGGCTGCTGAAAGAACAATTGGATAAAGTTGAGGATTGGAGGGAATTGATTTGCTTGTTCCTGTGAAATGAAACTTTAGTTCTTTTTCTTCTACTTCTCTTAAAAGCAGAAGTCTGTTAGGGGGGCTGTAGCTCTGTCAAAGCCATTGGGATGCCACTGCCGATCACTTTAATTACTAGGACTAAGGAGGATAAAATTAAAAGTAGCACCATTGAAGCAGTGGAAGAAGGCTTGCCGAGATGTCGGTGAACTGTGAAATATAAAAATTGCATACAAATACTTTTTTTTAAAGAAGGAAACAAGGAATTACATTATTTATTCTTGAACGGTTTGTCCTTAAATACTGGAAGTTTTACTAGCTAGGCATCTTTGTAGCAGAAGTTGAGACCATTACAAAGTATGGGGAAAAGAAGAATAGGATAAACTTTTAAGCGTCATCTTTGTGAAATATTGCTAGATGTGAAGTATTTACCTATGAACTATTTTCTTTTTTGAATAAATGTGCCATTTCAAACTTCATGTGCACAAATCTAAGGGGAGATATCCTAGTGCTTGTCATAATACATCCTGGTATCCTTTTGGTATCCTTTTTTCCTATGGAAAAAAAAGGATGGTATCCTTTTTTCCTATCACAAGATTTTTGTTTATACATTATAATGGGGCTTTCCCACATAGGTGGAAATGAAAGAGTATTTTGTGTTTTGGGTTGGTTGGTTGGTTGGTTGGTTGGTTGGTTGGTTTTTTTGCCTCTATAGCCTGAAGTTGTGTTTCTGTTGCATGCTATAATTTTTTTCCCATAATTTCCTCTTTCTGAAGGTGGAATTAGACATTACCTGAGAGACAATGCTCCCTCCACTCCACATCTCTTTCTCCCTTCTTCTTGGTAATGTTTAGTATAATGTAATCTGTGAGGTGATATTCCTCCTCATTGACCTGGTTCACATGACATGACAGCCCTTTCAGGGTTAGTTTACTCTCTAGCAGCTGCAGTGCATGCCAGCCAGCATTACGAATATGCAAACCCCAACTGGGAGTTGCCATGTCCTGTGACTCTGGCCGGGGTGGGGGGCGGTATTTGAGGGCTAAACAACCCTTGCACAAGTCTATAACAGACCTTGGGTTAACCGTCAAATAGCCCCTGCCAGCTAGTTTCACACGACATGACAACCCATGGTCAGGGTTGCATATTCATAATGCACACACACCCCGTAGCTCCTCAAGGGTAAATTAACCCCCAGCGGGCTGTCATGTCCCAAAGTGGCCTATTGGCTATCAGCTGTGAGGAGGAGAAATACATAGGACAATGTAATCACATCATGTGTTTGTGTTATACTAGATATTACCAGAAACAGGTGGGAAGAGAGATGGAGCAGTAGAAGCACCATGTCTCTTGCACTAACTGTTTCCGCTGATGGCTCTATAACTAACAGATCAAATATTGTAACTGCAATCCAATGCACCAGAGATTGCTTGTTCAGTAGCACCACTGACAACTTCATTTTATAACCCCACGTGTGCAAAACCCGTTCCACATATGATAGGAGATTGTGACCTGTTGTGTGTACTTTAACAGGCTATTGAACTCTAGTAATGATGGCTGATCAATGTGATATAAGTCAGAATGGGCCCTTTCACTTAAGTTCCAGGGAGAAACTCTCAGTCTAGTGTGAGGTTCTTGCACAATCCTCTCCTGGAATAAACCACATTCATATCTATATTTCCCTCATTATCCAATCTGCCTCCCAAAGAATGGCATGGTTTTTAATTAGGTGGCCAGATAGATACTAGGTTTGTTTGATTTTAAAACGGTATACTCCAGTTCACTGGGACAGGGTACATGAATGCCCAAGATTCATGCGGGATTCAGCACTCTCTCTTGGGCAGGTGAGTAGGCCCAATAAAGCATATATCAATTATGCTCAATTGTGCAAAACAGTGCAAAACAGTGCAAAACAACAGCAACAAGGACTCCCTCAACTATATTTTGCATCTCATAAAGACTTGCCCCGACAACTTTGTCTAGAAATGTTATTTATTATTTTTAAGGGATATGCATGGTTCTAATAATAGCTAAGAGACTGCAAGTTATTCATTCTTCCTCCAGACTGTGCTAACGATTTAGAAATGTAGGCGATTTTCTGTCAACTTATCCCGTGAACTATGGCATCAAATTTTCTTGCCCTAGTATTAAAAAGGTCGTGTAACACATGAAATCATTTAGGCCAGTGTGAGCATTCAGAGTAAGTGTATCTTTTTGTTGTTGCAGTTGTTTATTTCTAGTTTTAAAATACTGTTTAAATTCACAAATTCATAAGTGTCAAAAGATCCAAGCAAGGATATGAACTCCACATTTTAACCTATATTGACAAACACAGGGAGTTGCAGTAAAACAGGTTGATCCATTGGTTGGCTGACCATAAATGGAACTGAATTCTTATTAGTTTGTGATAGGTACCAGAGCTTTCTGATTTAATGTAGTGCATACTTTAACAAGTATATTTTTGATAGGACTTTACTGCGCCTTTTGGAAAGAGAAAGCAAACAAATCAAATATGCAGTTCTGTTGGAGAGCTCCAAGGCCTAGGTGAAATTGTCTTCATGGTGTTAGGACATTAGTAGAAAAGTAAATCAAGGCAATCTGATAGGGAAGCAGAATTCTGTCAATCAGGCTCAAGATATTGTGCTGTGTCCATATACTTTGTTTACTGTAGGGTTTTATGAGTTGTAACCTGCCCATGCAAGCTGTTAATGAGGCTAAATCTTGCTGCTTGAGGATTGAATTACAGCACACCTCTGGGCTAATGGTTATAAACAGAAAGTCCCATTAGGGCTGCATTCTGATTCATTCATTTGCATTTTTCCTATTGTACTGAAAACAATGATGAGTAAATAGCTACAAACAAACAATTTACATGGAAATGGATAAAATGTAGCTAATTAGTATTTTGTGCTTGTTTTATTAATGATTGCTTAAGCTAAATACTTCTCTGTTGCATGAGTCTTAACAAGCAATGTATCTTGCCATTCTTTGGGGGGGGGGGATTAACTCCCTAGCACTCTTTTTGCAGACCTAAACAAATACGTTCAGTGTACTTACGGTCATCTGCAGATATCTTAGGATGCATTTAAACAATCATTTTTGTTGATGACTCACCAGTTTTTTCACATTTCATCACTGGGTAATATCCATTGAACGTATACATGAATGCCAATTTCCACCTGTTTTGCTCAGTTCTGACTTCCACTGTGCATTTTGCATTAAATACCAACTGTTTCTCTTCCAGATGATACCCTTCATTTGTAAGGTCCTCATTCTTTTGTTGTTTGAAGTGGACAAGGACTATAACAAAGTTAAGAAGCACCCATTGAAACATCCAGTCCTTTGAAATAATAACATGGCTCTCCATAGTCACAGCCATGTTGTACAGTAGTGCTAATCTAAAACCAAAATTTAAGGGCAATTATTCCTCTGCCACCCACTCCCCTTGGATCTCACCTTTCTAAGCAAAGTTTGACTGTATCTTGCCCAGCAGTTCCAATATAGTTGCCTCCTAGAATCCTTAGTTGCTGTCTTGAGTGCAGAGCATGCACAGTGATATAATGACACCAAAGAGGCTTGTAGGTATGATGATATGATTGTGCATGTGTACTTGGGCATAGATTCTTCACAGTATTAATCTTCCAAGAGTTATAAAGAAGACAGACTGTATCATGTTAGGAATCTCTATGGATAGAGGAGACACCCAGTTTTTCAGGAGAAAGCTCACCTTTTTTTATAACAAGCAAAGACATGCATGCTGACAGGGAAAATTAGATGCAATGATGGATACACAAATCCATTGATACTATGAAGTAACATGAACCGAAATGAGAAACTTTGTTCCAATTTAGTGCTTGTGATTGTAGTGCTGGGAAATTATCAACTAGAATAACTCTTATTTTTAAGTGCTGGACCACTTTTATTAATGATTTAGGGTTTTATCCAAACTTGGCACAGCAGCCTTCCATTTGTTCAAAGTCTTGATAGAACTCTTTGTTTATGGTTAATTGGACATAATGCCAGCTTCCCATTTATTCATCATTTATTACATCCTTTATTGTTATAGAGAGATATAGCCCAATGCCACAGACACTGTCATCTGACTTATGGTCTCCCTGTATGGGATTTATATACTGGTAATGGTGTGGTGTGATTTGAATGCCAAGTTACACCATAACGTATGCTCTGTCATGGTAACATGGGCATGTGAGTTGCTGACATGGGGGCAGCTATTTCCTCCCCCCTTAAGTCAGTGGGAGGGAAAATCCTTGTACCAGCTCTGGGGCTGGTCTAAAGTTGTGTGTGGATGTGGGTGTGGATGGGGGCATGGACTTGGATGGAAGACTTCTAGAATATGGCATAAGCCACCCACATCCTGCCTATGACTCTGCGCCATTTCAACCATTTTGCCAGTGTATCTTTAGTGGTGGAGCAGTTCCACCAGTGGAGTGTTCCTTTGATATATCTGAGGTATTCTGCAGCCACTGGCATATCTGTCATGGCAGTGGCATATCTGCTGTTCTACTGGAGTAGTCGGGCTTCCGTCAAACGTAATAACCTTTCAGTCGATGGATATCATGTATAGAATTTGGCCCTTGGTAACCTTTATAATTGGCTATGTGAGTCAGGAAAGTTTGTAGTACTGGTACATGTTACAAATGATGATGGAGTGTCTGCAGATGAGGACCCTGGTGGGAACTATCAAGCTGCCAAACCCTCCAGAAAAAATAATAACATTAGCAACTACAACAGCAAGTGTGCTGCGCCATGCTGCCCCACCCCTTTTTCTTTCAGGTGGACTGAAAAGTGAAGGATGTGGTCTATGGGGATTAGCTAGAAGTTGGCGAAGATACATTCAGGCCTGAACTGGAGAATTCCCTGACCCTTCTACTGTAGCTGAATTAGGTGCTAAGTGCCACTGCAACCAAAATGGTCTACTGGGCCTCTACATGCCATGGCTCCATAGTGTTGGCAGCATCCTGTCCTGTTCTGCTTGAGCCCCTGGTGCGAGGTCTCAGAAGAGTCTCTTCTGAAAATGAGATAACACGTTGGCACTTCACCATAAGGATAATGTGCAAGGTCAAATTCTGAGGTACAGTTGGCCCACCAAGCCAGAGTGCACAGCTTGTAATTAGGGTGTGATGATTTTGGCTGGCCAAGTATGCCAGGCCTGTCCCAGCAAATGCTGACAGGTAGTCAGCTTATCAGAGGGTGGATGAACTCCCAGCCCATAGTAACTGCCCAGAAAAGACTTCATTGGCCACCTGTTCCACCCAGGGAAATATCTATTGCTGTATGATCCATTGATGGAATGCTACTCCATTAAAAAAAAACCTAAAACATTCCTACATACGGAAAACTAGTATGTCAGAAAGAAAACTAGGCTACAACTGTTTTCCCTGATACCTAGTTTTTTGTAGCCCTATTCAGGCATTCTCCATGTGTAGCTTGAGGGGAATGCCCAGTAGGCCTTACATTACAAACATCTATACGCTAAAGTGTGGTAAAATTCTCCCTGCCACTTGGCAGGATGATATAGACCACCAAGCTGCTCTAGGGTGATTCACTGATGGCGTGGTTATTTGCGTGAGTAATGTATATTATTAAGCTGAATGGAAAATACAGTTCTACCACCATTAGTTCAACTATGCAATAGAATATATGGTTAATATCTTCATCCACCCACAGTTCTTATGTATCTGAAAAATAGGAACATGTATTTTGCTTGAGGAAAAACTCTGTGAAACTGAAATTTGCACATTTCTATGCCAACCGTGGCAGCAAGTATCTATTAATTGACTGAGTTCACACAACACAAGGTGTGGGTTTTGTTGTGTGAGGCCAGCTGCACTAACAAACCATGATGTGTTAATCATGAACAACTCACAAAGAGAACCCATGGTTTGTTGTTGGGCTGTGAACTGTGGGTTACTCATGGTTAACAAACTATGGTTTGTTAGCGCAGCTGGGTTCACACAACACAACAACCCATGGTTCAACAACAACTTACAGTTCAGTGACAACCCACACTCTCAACCCATACTTACTTGAGTGTTGTGTGAACCCAGCCATTGTATGTTACATTTTTCTCCCTTCGTCCTTGGAATACGAAGCAATGTTTATGGAGACCTCTCTGGTTTTCATTAGGCAAGTCCTGATCTGCTTAGCTTCAGAGATGAAGCCTTCAGAACATGGTGTGTTACAGGCATTATATGTGCACTTATTCTTTAAGTAGTTATTCCAATACAATAAAAAAATTTCCAAAACAAAATAGAATATGCTTTTACTCCTCCAGAAAGAGAAGATCTTAGTGTCTACTGTTGTCCTTAATTTAAATTCTCAGTTTCCATAGAACTATTTAGAAAATACAATTTTAGTTCAGTGTATTTCATTTTGTATCAGTATCACTCTTGTGGTAAGCAAACCCACAGGTATAACTGGAACTCCTTTCTACTATCCTGATAAGAACTATCATTCTTCCCATTTGTGATTTGTCTATGTACATCTCTTTTTACAGCTGTATGAACAATTTTAAATAAATAGGGCCTAAACATACTATATGCTGGATTGTGGCCAGTACCTGTCAACTTCAGGTTATATATTTTTAAACCAGTTAATATTTTAAAAATCAAATACAGTAATTTGAGAAATTACCAGGAGGGGAAAACTGATTCCTGGATGGCTTTAAAAAGTGTGTTGTTGACACCCAACAGATATGGAACTTCCTATTTATAACATGGGCCAAGCACCATGCTGTAAACCATTTACTATCATGATGATCAGATTGAGAATGAAATTGCATTTCTGTCAATTACTGAGTTGGCAACTGTTCAATATATCTTAGCAGCAAGATGAAGAGCGGCGGCGGCAGCTGAGAGAGAGAGCTCGTCAGCTAATAGCAGAAGCTCGATCTGGAGTGAAGATGTCAGAACTTCCTAACTACAGTGAAATGGCTGCAGAAAAGTTGAAAGAAAGGTCAAAGGCATCTGGAGGTGAGTTAAGGAACCTTGTATCTTATTCCTATGGCACCCCAGAAACCTGAGGAAGACCTTTTTGGAATTTGCTTTTATTCAGACTTCAAAATGATCTTACAGGTAATTGTTGTTCACCAAGAACACATATCTACAGATATAAACCATGCCTCTTAATTTCACACAGTCAAAAGAATAGAGCTTCTCCTTTCAACTTGGAAAAAAATGTTAAACTATAAGCTAGATATAGCTAGAACTATGGCATTTCCTCTGCCCACTGCCACCGCCACCCCTGGACTTACAAGGAGTCAATGTACATTGGGAATAAGGAATGTTTCAGAAGTGTCTGTTTAGGAAAGCATGCATCAAGTATGTATGGTGGTTTTTAAAGAGAATTGAACTGTCTCTGCTCACTCCATTTAGGTGTTTTGGGGTAAGGTTGGTTCCCCCTGGTAGGCCAATTCAGTCCAGTAGGCATGTGTAAAAATATGCTCTCATTAGTTAAATGAAGCCAGTTCTATTAGGAGAATAACAATGTTCCAAATGTAGGCACAAATAAATGCACTCAGTGACCCAGTTTGCACATCATGGTGGCAAATTTTAGATTAATTAACCTACGATTTGTCAGGGATGCATAGGGCATGCAACCTGTGTCCAGTTTGAAAAATGATCTACAAATACCCCTTTTGTAGGATGTTGCTTGATGTGTTAACCCTAACACTTTGGGTTGTTTATGGGTTAAACAACCCAGAGTTAACATGCAATTTGTTTTAGGATTAACTCTGGGTTGTTTGACTCATAAACAATCCAGAATGTCCGGGTTCACATATCGAAAGGCAGCAATGAGGGAGAGGGCCTTCTCAGTGGTGGCCTCCCATCTGTGGAACGAGCTCCACGATGAAGTCTGCCTGGTGCCAGCATGATTATCTTTTGGGCGCCAGGTTAAGACTTATCTCTTTTCCCAGGCATTTGACAGCACATGACGAGTTTTAATCCGTCCTATATGTGTCTTTAGTTACGATTGACTGTTCAAAGTTGTTCTTAGATATTTGTTGTTTGTGTATATTGTCTGTGTGCTTTTATGTAAATAGCTTTTAAACTTTTTATATTGTATTTTAATGTTTTACCTTCTGTAAACCGCCCAGAATGCTTTGGCTATGGGGCAGCATAGAAATGTAATAAATAAATAAAGCAACAGCCTACAAATGTCATACCAGAAACAGCTCGTGCGCTCTGGTCGTCCCTGTCAAATCATGGTTAATGAACCCACGATTTGCCGCTGTGACATGCAAACTGACCCATTGACTCTACTCACTTGTTAAACCCTCAGTTCCATTCATTTTCCTGTCATTCAGTTCCCACCATAACCCACCATGTGCATATTAGCAGGGAGTTTTCTAATAGATGCCTTTTGAAAGGAAAAACTGTAACACCCCCCCCCCCTTAGTATTTATCCCATTGAGAAGATAACTATAGGAAACCCAAATACTTATGGTCCTTGGAACTTCAGGCATTATTTTCTTTCTTAGTGACCAGGTTCAGACAACACGCTGTGGCTCGTTGTAGGTTATTTAACCCGTGATGAGCCAAGGCACTGATAGGCACCAACTTGCATATGCAATCCCCACTTGCGGGGTTCTCATGTCGTAAGAATGCAGCAAGTGTGGGTTATGTGAGAGTTAAACAACCCTTGCATAACCCTAAAACAGACCACAATGTATGCTCACTGGTGGCTGCACGTGCCCTGCACACGCCACAGCCTCAGCATGGGCCAAATAACCCACAGTGGGCTTCCATGTCGTGCGAACAGTGAGTACTTATGCTCAATAGAATATTAGGTTCATTTACATATAAAAATAACTTGCCTTGTTATCCCATCTTTTCTGATTTCTACAGTGCCCATAGGCATTGGACATCTGGGATTAGTGTTCCTTTTAGCCAGTATTCTTTATGAAAGAGGCAATTAAAGAGGTAGCACCATCTGTTGTCAGCTGGAAAAAAAATAGCACACCATTAATTTTAGTGTATTCTAGTGCTGCTGAACTAGTTATCATGCATTTTAATTGAAGCTATGCAGAGAGCCTATTAGGGAGCAATCCTGTGTCACCTAGACAATGTCTGGGGGAAACAGGCTTTTCCAGTTTCCTGGACCTGCTCTCGACATGGCTTGGAGCCAGGAAACCACTGAGGTGGGGAGACAGGGGTGTTCCCGGGAGGGAGGGGAAGAGATCGGGGTGGCATTCCTATGATCTTTCCTATGGCCGCCCCACCCGCTTTTCCTCCCGCTCCCTGAAGCCTCCACTAGATGGGCAAAATTGCCCATCTAGCTAAAATACTGGACGGGAGGTGTGTGGCGCTTCTCTCCCTGCATAGGATACTCAAAGGCCTCTGAGTCCGGGGGCTTACAACTACCCAGGGCGCAACCCATAGGATTGCACCCTTAATGTATTTATATTTCTAAAAGTGTTTGAGATGGTTGCTGCACAAGCATTGCAGCAACTATGAAGAAGTCATTTCATGGCCTGATTAATTAGCTTTCCATGGACAGGGAGATACTCACCTGGTTCACACAACACAACAGCCCAGCGTGGCTTAATTTGAGGGTTCCAACCAAATACAATTGCCTATATTTTTTCTGACTCATACACACATACACACAAAATAACATACATTAGCACATGCTCCCTTTATATGTTGTATAAATTGTATTTTTACTCTTTCATTAGGTATTGAGCGCCTATTGGCTGTTTTACTATAGATGTTCGATAAACATATCAGTTATACACCAGTAATTATAATTAGTGAATTCCTTTGTTTCTTTAGTGATCTTGATTTATTATTATTATATTCTTCTCTTTGTTGCCTTTATTTTGTTATATTTATTTCAAAATAAAATAAAATTTCATGGTTAGTACAAATAACCCACAAACTGGGTTTGCACAACACAACATGCCACGGCAAGTTGGGCACCCACAGGCACCATGCAAGAAGGGAGCCTATGGGCTCCTGGCACAACACAACAGCCCCCGTGGATAAATTAAGCCATGGTGGGCTGTTGTGACATGCGAACAGGCTCACTGTGGTGGGGGCACCTTCAAGCTAGCCTTAATTTGTTGTATAATCCAGCCTTTCTTCCAAGGAGCTTAAGGCAGTCTACATGGTTCTCCTCCCAGCACTCCCATCTTTATCCTTACGACAACTCCAGGGTTAACCCTCGAGCTTCATGGTTGATTGGGGATTTGATCCTGGATCTCCCCAGTTCTAGTCTGGCAGTCTAACCACTACACCACACTGGTTCAAATGTTCAAATAATGCTTTGAACTCAAAGTGTTCTCAGGATGGTCATTTGGTGATCTTAGGGCCAAATCATTGACTTTTAATACCATTGACCATAGAGTCCTTCTAAAGAGGTTGTCTGGGTTGGGAACTGTGACAATGATATTTCAGTGACTCCACTCCTCTTTCAAAGGCCAATTCCCGTCAGGGTGGACACTGAGCCCATAGAACCTCAGAGCAGTTCTGATTCTGAGAAGGAACAGCTGTCTGTGGGAGAGGAGCGCGCTCTTCCCTCCCAGGCCCTGCAGCTGGCAGAGATTCCTCCTACTGGCATTCCAGACAGAGATAGCAGTCCTGGGAGTGAAAGAGCACGGGAGGAGGACTGGCTGGATGCTCGATGCAGACGCAGAGAGCGACAAGCTATGGAGGGTGCAGAAAGGAGATGTAGCGCCCGTTTGGCGCGCAAGCAACGGTCGTGTCCAGAGGACCCAAGGGAAAAGGGGAGGGACTCTCCGTAGCCCATAAGTTCAGGGTCTGCAAGTGATTCTCGTTCAAACGGGGACCAACTGTTTCCAACCCGGGGCATAGATTACTCTGCTGTTCATAGCTTAGTCGCTGGTGATAGAGTTATTAAGTTGTAAAAGGAATAAAGCCTTGAAAAGAGTCCTTTGTCTGTGTCTGGAGTTGGCTACTGGAGTAGACTGAAAGAGGCCAGCTAGGGCCTCCTGACAATTCCAGAAGGTGGTGCTAGGAGACTACTGCTCAGCCCTGTAGGGTCCCACAGGTTCTGTCTTGTCTCCCACGCTCTTTAAGATCCATATGAAATCACTGAGTTCATCTAGAGATTTGAAGTGAGGTGCCACCTCACCCAGCTCTGTGTTTTCCTTTTCATCAGATTCAAGTGAGGTAGTGGAGATATTGAATCAGTATATGGGATCAATAATAGGCTGGGTGAGGGTCAATATTAATATAACTAACTGATCAGGATGGTCTGAAAAGGGAGGCAATGATTGAAAAGTCCCATACTTATTTTAAAAGTATTAATTGGGGCACAACCCTATGGGGATAGTCAGCCACCTCCAAACTCAGAGGCGACTGACTATCCAATGCAGGATCCTCTCCTCCATGCTTCAGCCACCCTGCATTCGCGACTAGATGGCCAATTTCAGCTGTCTAGCCAGGGCACATTGGAGCGCGGGGGAGGGGACAGCGCATAGGAAGCGGTGTAATGGTGCTTCTACTATCCCCTCCCTGCTCCCAGGAACACCCCCTGTTTGGCCACGCCGCACTGCTCTTACAAACGTGGAGCTGGGAATGAACCATGTCACCTTCAAGGCAGCAGGGGAGGGGGCAGGGAATCAGTTTTCTGAGAACCAGCCTCAGAGTGCTGGCTCTGAGCTCAGTTCCCAGAAAATGAAAAATCCTATGGCCATCTAGCCTGTCTAGCAGCCATAGGATTGCACCCTTAATTACTTTAAAAATACTAATTGACAAAAATTGCAATTCAAATTTTTTTTTTCAAAAGCTGCCCCCCACTCCCAAAATATAAAGAAAAATGAATATAGTGGTGTTGGGTGTAATGTACATGATGATCACTTGATCTGACTGACATCACTGTGGTTTAAGTACAGAGTGATTAGTTAGCAAACTCTTAGAACGACTTTAATTACCTACAATGTTACATTGCCAGTCAGCTTATTTAAACATTATAATAACCAATTCCATAATATTTATCTTGGATAATTTAATATCTACCATATTTTATTGACTTTTTTTGTCTATATGGTTACATTTTACTTATAATTGATTTCATGATGGTTAGCCATCTTCAGAGTTCTGTGTTAGGATGTAAAGGTGGGATATGCATATGTAATAAATAAACACATAAAATAATTTGAAGAAACTGCTTTAAATATTTCATTGAAATAACAATGTGACATCAATAGGGAATCAGAATGGATGATCTTTGAGTTCTCTGCAGGTATACAGTTCAGTGATTCTTTTGATAAGTTTCTTTTAGGATGATACCAAACGGTAGATGCAGTAGCTAATTGTAGTTGGTTCCATATAGCCCTTCACAGGTTGTTCAAAATATCTGTATTAAATCTGGAGAGTTGGGGGACACTCCAAAGTGGATGAGGGGACACCCAGGGGACTGCAGGGAGGAAGAGAGCAAGGGGACCTCCCCTTGCAGATTTAGAAATCCACTTGCATGACAGTGGATTTAAACCAATATTAGCAGTTTCTGTGGAATTTGATAATCCAGATTTAAAGGCTGAATAGGTCAAACAATAGTTCTATTTTGTCATGCTAGTGTAATTTGCCATCTCTTCTGGATTTTTATCTCAGTTTAGTATATTCATTTTACTGTTCTCTGTGCTGGTTTCATCCTTCATCTTTCCCCTGCTACTTATTTCTTAACATTTGTTTTTCATAGAATTTGATAGTAAATAGGTTGCAGGCTACATTACCTTTAAATTTGGCCATTTTATGCCACCAGCTAAACTGCTGAGGAACAGCGAATATTGTTCTGTTGTTGTTGACTTGTTCTTACTTTCACTGAAGTTGTAAGTGGTGTCAAAGATAATCTTTCATTTGGCATAAGCACAAAAAGTCATGTAACTCCTTTTCTCTCTCTTACTCTCTGTACTGTGTGTATTTCAGTGAGGCTCACTCTTCCTTATTTCTTAAAAAAGCAAAAGATAAACCTGTTTGGCATTTTTGGAAAGAGCAAGAGCAATCCTTAACTCTCCTCAAAATATCATACATTTTTATTTATGAACCATTTCAAACATTGTATTTTAAATATATACTTAAGATGTTTTGGGTATACTCCTAGGACACGTTTGCAAATATGTGCAACATCAAATACATTTCCCAGGGAGGAGTGATTAGTTTCAGCTTCATGTTAAATGTACACTCAGCAGCAACCCTGCATAATGTGTGAAATGGACCTATGTCTTTTTATACAGTAGAGCTTCTTATTACATTCCAGTACTTGAATATAATCCAACTTCTGCTGATTGAAGGTTTCCATTAGTGGAACAGGGGAGGCAATTTTCAGCAATTCCCTCTCTTCTCTGCAGCCCCTGCACACACATACATCCAAAATCTGGTCTGGATGGTCCCCTAGCCCTTTCAAGCAGATGGGGGGGGGGGGCACAGGGAGTTACAGGGAGGAGGGGACTAGCCAAAAATTACCCCCCTCCCCGTTCTGACAGAATCCTTCCATCAAAGGAGGCTAACTAGTTAGATTCTGCCCTTTGTCTTGGTTATTTAATTGGTGGAAAGGGAAATTTCAAAACAACCTTTAAACATACTAATGCAACATTTTTAGTATTGACTTCACTGGCTGCTAAGCAATTTGGCAAAATCTGACCGTAGCCATTTTCTCCCAAGTGATGACTGAACAGACAAACTGGCCCTACCCATTGTGCCCTCCTTTTTAAAGTACTGGGAACTAAAGTGGCCTCTTCTTTAAGACCTCTGTGCGCCATCCCTCCACCTGGATTTGGATTGGCTGCTGCTATCTTCTCTTTCTAGTCTTTCTAGTCACCTTTGTTTTGTGTTGGAGGTTTGGTTGCCTGATAATTCATTGGCCCGGTTCACACATAATGAGAAGCCACCGTGGGTGAATTTTCCCACAGGGGTTTTCGTTGCAGCAGCCACCACCACTTTAAGCCATGGAGGGGAGGCACCATAGCTTCTCATTACATGGGCTGTTTTAGGGTTGTAGATGACTCGTCAACTGACCCAACAACCCATCCTTGCTGGTTCAGACACACAAATATTAAAAATAAATGAAGATTCTCCCTGATTATTGTTTTAAGACATCCCCTCATCTCCAGTGCTGCCCTTAGGCTTTCTTCTGATTGGATCTTACTGGGAGCCAACTGTCTCCCAACTGGAACTCTCTTTGTTTGGTTCAAATTGATAGGCTCAGGATTAACACTCATTTCAAGAAATGGAAGCCAGAGTTGTGGCAGTTTATCCTCTTACAGAGGAGAACTTGTCCTATGGTGAATTGTGAGAACAAAGTTTTTTGCCCCAAAATGCTTATTTTTCAGCTAATCTGTTCAGTGTCATTTGAACTCTTGAACCAAGTATGTGTAACTCCAGTGCTTTAACATCAACTTTAACAATAGTAAATGTGAAATTAACACATCTACTCGCAGCTTAGCAAGTTTCAAAATAGGATATAGATAATATCATGTAACTGATATTTTCATTAGTTATAGGGTATAATTTTTCTGTAAACCAATTACTACCATTACAGTGACTTTTTCTTTTCTGTGCCATAAGTGAATGTGTTCAGCTGACATTAAAATACTAACGTTTTCATTGATATGATGCGTGTAGAAGACAAAAAGCCCTAATTTTACTGTGGCATGTTCCTACAGATGAGGATCGAAATGTTCATATTGAGATAGTTACTAATGAGGAGATTCCTGAATGCACTGTTACTGGTGGTGAAGATCAACAAACTAACCTAGAAAGTGACCTTGATTCTGATGGTAATTCAACTAATGGCTATTCTGTATCTTTTGCATGACTAACACTAGTTTCATCAACAGTGCCTCTTGTAATATGCTAACCTAGTATTACATCTGCTTGGAACCTTTTTAACCCTGGATTCATGTTTCCTATGAATGCCTTCTCTGAATTATTAGTATTGTTTCAATTAAAAATAACATGATTGAGAGTTATAGATTTTAATATAACTAATATCTCTAAAATGAGGTGTGAAGGCAACCAGATGATGTGTTGGATGTATATTTCTTTTGTGTTGTAGATGCCTTTACTTTCTACACTGAATGTAAATTTAGTTTGAATTTTGCTATGCAAGTATTATTTATTGTTACTGGTTTTGATACTGTATTATGATTCTGGGTCCTATACACACTTCTTGGGAGTAGGTCCCAGAAATGCAGTGAGCATAAAAACAGTTTGTAGCTCCAGATTGTGACACTTTTGAAGTGGGGGACAAAGTGAGCTTCTCTGTTGATTAGAGCAAGCTGAATTCCCCCATCTCACATAGACAGGTGTAATGTGTGAGCTGAGCAATCAGGGATGCAGTTAGTTGCAATTCCTGTAATTTTGGCAAAAAAAATTTCCCAGTCAATTATATCCATGCTAATAGCAGCAGTGGTGACACAATGGTGATGGTGATAATAATAACAACTAAACCTAGGATTTGTAGATCTATTTTTATTTTTTCCTAAGTGGTCTTTTCAAAGGGCTCTTAGGAAGTTGCTATTTGGTACAAAGTCATATATGACCTAAGCCAAGGACTGTGGGTTATGCCCATTCAGGAAATGTTAAAGTGTTTTAGCTTCTGACAATACTTGTTTAAGCTTGTTTAGGTTTATGTTAATCTCATCTGTCTGCTGTAGAAGATAGATTTCATTCAGGTTACCATTCAGTCCTCCTTAGAGGTGATTGAGATCCTGGCCCAGTACTGTATGTTAAGTAACAGCTGGTTGCAATGATAGGGAAGGCTTTCTGTGATAAGTTTGAAAAGTGATCATGATTTAACGGAGCCATGAAGATGACAAAAACTACAAAGAGTCTTGTGGCACAGACTATCAAATTTGCTTTTGCTACAATGAACTAACACTGCTACCCATATGGAACTTGAGATGACAGCTTGTTTTCAACCCCTTGGAGCTGAGGGGGTGCCCCATTTGGGCAAGGGATATTTCCATAATCATAAACCTACAAATGGCAATTTCTACATCTGAGCCATGTAATATGATATGAGTATCTGAATATAGGGACACGCTGGACTTTTCCTGCACTTTTTTCGAAACCATTCTTACTACATGTTAAAAAGAAAGTATCATTGTTTCATCATTCACTGTAATTTGGTCTGAAATCAGGTTCATCTGTATTCAGAACGTAATGGTGGAAACAATTCCTTGAAAGAAAAGCCTTTTAGTAATTAACACATGCAGCTTAGCGAAGAGAGACGGTGGTAACATTGGAAGTCAGTATCTTTCTTGGATACCTGTGAAGATTGCTTGGGTATTTTATTCTACTGCATTTTTAAAATCTTTTTTTATTTTTAAAAAATTATTTCTACGCCACCTTTAAGGGCAGAATCCTTCCAAGGCAGCGTGCTAGATAAAACCTTACAAACAGGTACAATTAAAAAAAACAATAAATACATATTACAAAATCACTAAAAATGAATATTACCCTTAAAAACTAGCAGCCTGAGACACTACGGGAAGGCCAGCAAAAACAGGTGAGTCTTCAGAGCTTTCCTGAAGACCTGCAAAGAAGGGACCTGATGAATCCCCAATGGGAGCTGATCCCAGAGGTGCAGGGCCACTACTGAGAAGGCCCTCTCCCTTTTATTCCTGAGCCTAACCACCCTTGGTGGTAGGGAAGTGAGAAGGGCCTCTGCTGATGACCTCAAAGTACAGGCATGTCGATATGGAAGTAACTTGGGCCCAAACCATTTAAGGCTTTAATGGTTAAAACAAGCATTTTAAATTGAGCTCAGAAACACGCTGGCAGCCAGTGCAGCTCACTCGGTATCAATGTCACATGAGCCGACTACCCAGCCCTCACCAATATCTGGGCAGCTGCATTTTGCACTAGTTGGAGTTCCAGGACTATCTTCAAAGGCAGCCCCAAATACAGCACCTTACATTTTTTCTGGAAGAAAGCCTGGTAGTTAGTGCCCTATAGGGGTTTTTCTTGGGTTCTTCAGACATTCAGGAAATATGTGATCAAGCCCACAAGCTCTTCCTTTTAATTGTTTTCGTATCTTTGTTTTATTTGTAGAAGTTAGACATTTTTTTTTGTTTCAGACAATGTAATAATATATATTACTTTAGAATATTGAAAATGTTTCACATATGTTCTCTCAGTAATGCTTACAACTCTGCAAGTCAGTATGTCAGTATTACTATCCCTGTATAGAAAGGGCGGGAGAGGCTCAGAGCTTGGCTTGCCTAAGGCTGCGTAGCGAATTCAGGACAGAAGTGTTACACTACCATAGCTCCCATTTCTCCACTTCTTAAAGATACCTTCATTTCCCATTGCAGTACTTATCATGAGAGTAGCAATACTTCTTTTTAGAGAAGCCTTTCACCATGGAGCACTGGGGGTTTTCAGACTTTTGTTTGTTTTTCAGAATAAGGCTCATATTTTTCCATTTTAGCTTGGTGTATTATAATCATAGGGTGGAGTTGTTAAAGGTATCAGGAGATCTGTTATCAGATTTCCAGCTTTTATGAAAAGGTTTGTTGGCAGCTATGGGGGAGGGGGATTGGATTACCACCAGAGCACTGAGGAAGGCAGGATCATTAGGAAGCAGCAGGAGGGGAGCTGTCCCTGTCCTGAACTTATTTCTCCCTCCCCTGACCCATTGTGGCTGCTATTTTTGAAAAAACAGCAAAAGATCTGATCACTGATTTTCCAGCATCCTGTCTATTTGGGCCCACACTAACCTAGCCTTCTTCTTCGTGGTCTCTGTGCATCACACATAAGGGCTCTGCACCTGTGCAGAGCCTCAATTCAAGAAAAAAATGTCTATAGTTAAGGCATTTTAGCAGGACCCTCCCCACTGTCCACTGTGCATATCCCTAAGGGTTCCCGCCTATACCCTCAGTTCTCTTTCAACCACCATAACAGCAGCCTCGTAGGGGAACTTCTTGTTCAATCAGTTTGAGTGTTGTATTTGACATTTTATTCTCTCATTGTTTGATTTTTCTGTCCTTTCATAATTTTTTTCTCATTGTTTGAATTTTGTTTCTTTTATTTACTGCGATCTTCTGATCACCTGCCAGGGCGTATGGCCCTCAGGGCCCCGTTTAGGAAATGTGTGCAATATGGGAGTAAGGTACCTCCGTCTGATGGCCGCTCCTTATGCCTAAATTTCCAAGCCTTCTCTAAACAAGCAAGGTGTAATCATTCAGATAGGCTAAAGGCAGTACTTTGGCGAAAGGTATTTGAAGCGGTTGACAACAAAGATTCTGCTATGTCAAAACAGCCCTCAGCCCCGTCATCATCGTCAGCTCAACTGATGGAGGCAACACCCACTTCCAAGACTCCACAGATAGGATGTGATTCTCCTCAGTGCCCTGTTCAGGATGCTCCCAGCATGCCTGACTTGCCACCAACACCCAGTCAGTCTCTGGCCAAAAAACTGACAAAGAAGGCTAAGAGTTCTAAGCAGACCAGTATGGGAGGGGCTGAGCCCAAGAAGAAGAACAGGAAATCCTCTAAGAACTCTTCTGTGGAAGGTCGGGATCAACCAAATGTATCTAGCCTGTTGTGAGGGAGCCCTCTTCTGTGGAAGGTTCTCACACCTCTCTGAATCCATCTTTTGATTATCGGATTCGACAGTCATCCGCTCCTTGGATTCAAGCCCTGCTGGTTTCTCCGCAGCCGTCTTGGGCACTGGAGCTGGGCACCTGTCCTGTCACTTCAACGTCAGAAGGCAAGATTCAAGATCCCTTGCCAGCGCCTCCTCCTGCGTTTACTCAGCAGAGACCGTCTGTTCAGGACTTGTCGCAGACTCATTATTTTCTATGTCTTCTGCCCGTGGATATCTGCCTCCCGGGATTGATCTCATTCGCCACCAGGATGGGATTGTCAGTCAGATTGGGACTTCTGCAGTGCCCATGATAGGTATTGGGATAGACAGCACTTGGTCCCCTATCAGGATTGATATTATCAGCAGTGGGAGTATCTAGAGAGAATTAAATACTTACATCACACCCAAGAAATTCTGCATGGTTTCCCTGGCAGCAATTTCAGTTCCAAGTTCTACCCTTTAGTCTTGCCACCGCACCAAGGATCTTCACCAAATGCATGGCTGTTGTCTGCACCCACCTCCATGTGGAGGGGGTAGAAATCTACCTGTATATCGATGCTGGGTTACTGGTAGCGCCCACCCAAGCTCAGCTGCAGAGGTCTATGGAGATGACATGTACTCTTCTGGAGAATTTAGGTCTTATCATCAACTGGGAGAATCAAAATTGAAGCCAGTACAGAGGCTCCGGTTTATTGGGGCGGTTCTGGTTTCCACAGAAGATAGAACTTTTCTTCCCATTGACAGATGTCAGACTCTAGTCGTTCTAGCAGCTGAATTGCGATCTTGCAGGTGGGTCCGGGCCTTCCAGGTACAGTGCCTTTGGGGTCTTATTGTGGCAGCCACTGTAGTGGTATATCAGGCTCACTTCCAAATGAGACTGTTACAAGCATGGTTCCTAAGGAATTTTGATATGGAACAGGATGCACATCGCACCCCCTTATTACTGCCACAAGAGGTAAAGCAGTCGATTCGTTGGTGGACTTTGCCACACAACCTCCAGAACGGTATGCCATTCCTCCAACCATCCCCAGAGTAGTAATGACGGATGCCTCACTCTCTGGATGGGGAGCCCATTGCAAAGATTTAGTGGTTCATGGTCGATGGAACTAGAGTGAGTTGACAGATCACATCAACTTGCTGGAACTGTGGGCTGTGTAGAAGGCACTAAGAGCATTCGAAGTAGACCTGATGGGGGGGTTGGTGCAAGTGGCGTCAGACAACACCACAGTAGTCACCCATTTAAACAAACAAGGTGGGACAAAGTCTGCCTCCCTTCTTTCTCTAACTTTACACATGCTACACTGGTGTGTGGAGCATCAAATCAGGTGAATAGCTGTCCATGGGGCAGGAACAGACAGTGTGTTAGCTAACAGCCTGAGTCATCTTTCTCTGATCTCTCATGAATGGGAGATGGACAAGGAGGTACTAGACTCCCTATTCAACTGCTGGGGCACACCAGCGGTAGATCTGTTTGCTACCAAGGACAATGCTGCGTGCAGGAAGTTTTGCAGTCGTGCAGGCTACAGCCTGGGCTCGATGGGAAATGCTTTCATTCTGCAGCGGATGCGGGAGTTGCTTTACATTTACGTTCCCACTGATAACACGGGTAGTAGCGAAAATAACCTCCTACAAAACATGTTGCATACTAATCACCCCATGATGACCCAGGCAGCCTTGGTTTGCCCCATTGCTGTGGTTGTCCCAAAGATGCCATTTCAGGCTCTCAGTGATTCCATCGCTCCTTACCCAGCACCACAGATGGGTACATCACCCAGATCTAGCCATGCTGCAGTTGACTGCATGGAAGATAGGATAGGTCATAAGGGGGTCCTACCAGCTGGATTTCAGAGAGTGTTTGATGCTGCTAGGAAGCCAGCAACACATGCATCTTATTCTGGGAAGTAGAAGTCTTTCTCTGTGTTTGCAAATGACAGGAACTTTGACCCCCTCAAATGTGATATTCATCAAATTTTGTTATTTTTACTCGACTGGTTTGAAAAAGGTCACCATTTATCGTCACTTTGTGTTTATCTAGCGACAATTTCTGCTTTTCACCTTCCTGTTGAGGGATTTTCCGTTTTTTCACACCTGTTAGCAAAGAAGTTTTTCAGGGAAGTTTTTCAGGGGTGTTCGGAACTTAGCTCTTCCAGTTTGTTCTTCCATGCTGACATGGAGCCTGTCGGTTGTGTTAAAAGTTTTGTCCTCAAAACCTACTGAAACAATGGCAACGACAGATTTACTTCTGTTATCGTGGAAAGTGGCATTCTTAGTGGCAATCACATTGGGCCAAGGAGGGCTAGTGAGTTGTGTGCTCTCCATGTGGTTACTCCTTACCTGGTTTTTCATAAGGATAAGGTAGTCTTGCATCCTGACATAGCATTTACACCAAAAGTGGTGTCTGAGGTCCACCTTAATCAAGGTAGCATCTTGCCGGGGTTTTCCCCATCACCTCCTTCCTTCTCTGGAAGTGGCCTTTCACACGTTGGATGTTAGGAGAGCTGTTCCATAAGCCTCCCCACTTGTTGGTGTGTTATGCTGGGATTGCCACTTTCCTCTCAGCATTTTTCATCATAGGTTGTTAACACTATAACACTGGCATAGCAGATCTCTGGGTTGGATGTGTCTACACAAATTCGTGGACATTCAGCCAGGGCAGTTGCCACCTTGACTGCTTTTGACAGAGGGGTAGCAGCAACTTGGTCTACTCCATCCACATTTATCCCACATTATCTATTGGATGTGAGATCTAGAGCAGATGTAACATTCGGATGTGCAGTGCTCTCCTCGATACTTACCTAGGACACTGACCCACCTCCGGTAAGTCAGCTTGCTAGTCGCCCGTATGTGTGATGCACCAAGACCACGAAGAAAAAAGACAGATTGCTTACCTGTAACTGTAGTTCTTCGAGTGGACATCTATGCATTCACACAACCCACCCGCCATCCCCACTTGGGTGTCAGTGTTGTTTTTCAGTAGGTGCTGTAATTGGTTTTCTCTTCGTTCAGAGGCTGCTTTGTGAGTCTCAAGAACAGAAAGAATAGGCGGGAACCTTTAGGGACATGCACATTGGACAGTGGGGAGGGTTCCCACCTAAAAAGCCTTATCTATAGAAGTTTTTCCCCGAATTGAGGGTCCGTGCAGGTGCAGAGCCCATATGTGTGAATGCACAAATGACCACTTGAAGAACTACAGTTACAGGTAAACAACCTGTCTTCACCTGTCTATAACCTATATGAAGAAGGCTGTGCTGTCACAAGTAGTTTAATTGCATGCCTGCAGCTCCCTGATTAATTTATGGCAGAGGTACGATTTGAACTGGGAAATTCCTGATTTGTAGCTCAGTGTCTTAGCTGTTATACTATATTAACTCTCTTGGATCTGACTTGTTATGAATTTAACCACAATATTTGGTTTAACATGTTGACCATTTGAGAAGTAACAGTGCAATCCTAAACATATCACTTAGAAGTAATTCCTATTGAGTTCAATTAGGCTTACTGCCAGGTAAGTGGGTACAGGATTGTGGACTGTGAGTCTTTCAGTTGTGAAAGATCTTTGGGGGGGGTGCAGTTCAAGTATGGCATCACCAAGCATGTCAATAGTGCAGTCATATTATCAATAGAGGCTGGTGGTTCTGATTTTGGTGGGGCTGTGATTCCATTCTGGATTTTAGTCAGAACCAGCCAGACTTCCGAAGGAGCTATCCAAGGTGCTGAACCCTATCCGCAAACTGGGTCCGGCACCTTGGATAGCTCCTTTAGAGTTCTGGCTGGTTCTGAATGAAACCCAGAATGGAATCACAGCCCCACCGAAATCGGAACCACCAACCTCACTGTGTATTATGAATAGTTTCTCAGGCAGATACACCAGCTCTTCTAGATGTAATGTATATATTCCTGATTTTATGAAGGAAGCAAGACTGGAAAATTAGTCCCGTTGGTACTGCAACTTTAGCTGTATCTTTTTCAATTGCTGTTATTACATAAGGCTGATTCACTCATCACTCAGCGGGCAAGTTCACATAACAGGACAGGGTTAATTTACCCTCTGTGGCATATTCTGGCCACCATTATGAATATGCAGTCCCCCAACTGGGGATCATTGTGTCATGCGAAACCAGCCAGTGGGGTTTATTTGAGGCTAAATCACTCTTGCGTAACCCTAGAACAGACCATGGGTTATGCGAAGGTTGTTTGACCCACCAGCTGGGTTCCCATGATACAACAACCCCTAGTCAGGTCAGGGGTTGCATATTCATACTATTGTTCAGCACACACCATAACTCCTCAAGGGTAAATTAATCCTCAGTGGGCTACTGTGTTGTGCAAACCATGTCAGTGTCACCTTGCTTGGGCTCTTAGCATAATGTACCAACTTTACAGATTGAAACAAATTCTGTTTGAGTTGATGCCAACTAGACAACAATGGCTCTTGAAGCACTAAAAAACAAAATAAGAACATTCTGTCCTGTGGTGTTTGAACTGTTTCAGGCATAAAGGAATTATGTAATGTTGCTAATCATTGATTGATTGATTGATTGATTGATCGATCATTAACATTTCTATGCCACCTTATCTGCTAAAATGCTATCAAGACGGCGTACTAGAATTTAAAACAAGAAAATTAAAAACATTATCACTACATTACCACTTCAGTGTAAGGGCTAAATTGAAAAGATGCATCTTCACACCCTTTCTAAAGGTCAAGAGAATGGGGCAAATCATAGTCTTGGGGGAGCACATTCCATAGTTTGGGAGCAACACAGGAGAAAGCCCGTTCACGTGTGCTTGATAAATGAGCCTCTGCAGGTAATGGTGCCCCTAAAAGGCCCTCTCCTGCTGATCTTAATACCTGGCAGGTCCATAGTGAGACAGGCAGTCCCTTAGATGCTGAGGTCCTAAGCTATTTAGGGCTTTAAAGCATGAAACCAACACCTTGAATTGTGTCCGGAAAGCAACTGGCAACCCGTGCAGGTCTTTCATGACAGGTGTAATATGATCCCAATACTGTACACCAGTTAGCAGCTTAGTTGCCACATTTTGCACCAATTAAAGCTTCCAGACACTCTTCAGGGGTAGCCCCAAGTAGAGTGCATTTCAATAGTCTAATTGTGATGTAGCCAAGGCATGGATAACTGTGCCATATCAGACCAATTCAGGAAGGGTAACAAGTATAATTGTGCAAATTCACTCTCTGCCATCACCACCACCTGAAGCTCCAGGGACACTGTAGAATCAAGGAGCACTCCCAAGCTATGGACCTATCCTTCACGGGGAGCACAACTCCTTCCAGCACCAGTTGAATCCCAGTTTCCAGCTCAGGCTTTCTACTAACAAACAACACCTCCATCTTTTCTGCATTTAACACCAGCTTATTCACCCTCATAATTCTGTGTTTAACGTCAGCTTATTCACCGTCATCCAGTCCATTTATCAAACCTAGGAAATGTTCAAGGGTTGACTGCTTCTCTTGGTGTTAAGTGATAAAGACCAAAATAGTCGAATGTCATCAGTAAATTGGTGGCACCTTACTCCAAAGCTCTGAATGATCTCTCCCAGAAGTTTCATGTAAATATTAAATAACATGGGGGACAAGATAGAACTCTTGGGATACCAGTGGCTTTGGAGTTGAACAGTAATCTCGCCAGATCTCCTTCTGGGCAAGGCCCAACAGAAAGGACCAGAATCACTGCAAAACAGCAGCCCTAAGGCTCAGCCCAACCAGGTGGTCCAGAAGGATATCATGGTCGATGATACCATGTCAAGAGCTACCAAGAGGTACAGGAGAACTTATAGGGTTGCACTCGCTCCATCCAGTTCCTGTTGTAGGTCATCCACCAAAGCAGTCCCATATGCCAGCCAAAAGCTCCATTGAAATGGGTCTAGATAACCAGTTTCATCCAGATGCAGCCGGAGTTGCAACTCCATCACCTTCCTGATCACCTTAGCCAAGAATGGTACATTGGAGAATGGTCTATAGTTAGACAGATCTCCTAGATAAAGGGCAGCTTTCTTTAATAAAGGTCTTATTGCTGGCTCTTTTAAGCAAGAGAGAACAACTCCCTCCCACAGGCATTAATCACTTCCCTTAGCCAAGGCATCAGTCCCACCTTGGCTAGTTTAATCAGCCAAGAAGGGCAAGGGTTGAATACACAGGTGGTGGCCCTCCCTGCTCCAGATACCCTGTCCACATCCTCAAGATTCACATGCTGAAAATAATCCAAAACAACTGGACAAAGGGTAGTTGAGGTTACATCATGCTGACCTGCCCCAGTATTGGAGTTCAAGTCAAGGTGAATCGGAGGAACTTTATCTATAAAGAGCAAAGCCGATTGTTCACAACGAGCCACCGACTGCTCTGGCTGTTCCTCTCCAGCATCCTGGCAAAGGAGGCCTCGTACAATGCAGAAAAGCACTGCTGTGCAGATGCAATGGTGGCAGAAGTGTGAGCTTTCTTCACTGCCCTCACTGCCGTGGTATAGGTCTTTAAATTGACTTTCACCTGTGTTTGGTCAGATTCATTCCTTCTCTAATGGTGCTCTAGCCAGCACCCCTCCTGTTTCATGGCTCTCAATTCCCTGGCAAACCTGACTGTGTCAAAAGGGAGAAGGCGCTTAGGAGTGATAGTGTCAAGGGCTCCTTGGAGGCCTCTCTCAGTCTAATCCAGTAGCCAAGTCCAGACACAGACAAAGGGATTCTTTTCAAAGCTTTATTCCTCTTTTACAACTTAACAACTCTACTGTTAGCAACTAGATATGAGCAGCAGAGTACCTATGCCCTAAGTTGGAACAGTTGGTCCCCGTTTGAAAGGGAATCACTGGCAGACCCTGAACTTATGGGCTAGGGAGAGTCCCTCCCCTTTTCCCTTGGATCCTCTGGGCGCAACCGTTATTTGCGCACCAACCGGACACTACGCCTCCTTTCCACGCCCTACATTTGGCGCCGCTCCCTGCGTCGGCGTTGCGCATCCAGCAAGTCTGCTTCCCGCGCTCTGTCACTCCCAGGATTGCTATCTAAGCTAGGAATGCCGGTGGGAGGAATCTCTGTCAGCTGTTGGCCCTGGGAAAGATGAGCGCGCTCCTCTCCCAGGAGCGGCTCCTCTTCCTCAGAATCAGAACTACTCTGGGATTCTATGGGCTCAGTGTCCATCCTGACAGATAGTGTCAATAGCCGTTCCTCAGATCAGCCAGGGCTTCGACCATACCACCAATACATTAGGCAGGAATATGCATTCGGGATACCATTTGGATTGGCCAGCACCTGGGATGGACCATTCTCACCCAGTCCTCCACCCATGAGATCCATATTGGCAGCCAGTCCAAAACCGACTAGATAGAGATTTGTCCATGACAATGAAGTCACATGTAACTCCACCAGAACAGAATGCCAGATCAAGAGTGTGCCCTGCTGCATGTGTAGGGCCAGATATTGGTTGAGACAGGTCCATGGCTGCCATGGTGGTCATGAAATCGTGAGCTACTCCTGACTGAGCAACCTCAGCATGAACATTGAGATCCTCCAGAACGAGAAGCCTGGGAAGATCCAGCACCAGCCCTGAGATAGCCCTGGCTAGCTCAGGAAGGGATACTATTGAGCAGCAGTACACCAACAGAACCCCTAGACTGTCCTGGCCAACCAACCACAGCAGCATGCATTCAAAATTAGCAGACTGCTGGATGGAACATCTGATTAGCAAGATAGAATTCCTATAGATGGTTGTCACTCTACCTCCTTATCCCCTGCCCTAGCCTGCTCTATCGTGGAATAACTGGTGGACAGAGCCGGGGGTTGAGGCACACTCCCCACTCTTCCTTCAGCCAGGTGACTGTAATACATGCCAGGTCAGCATCTCCATCCAGAATTAAATCCTGGATGAGTGATGTTTTCCCAACAGCTGACCTGGCATTAAAGAGCAGGACCTTAGGCAAGGAGGCCTACGTTCATTGACACTATGGCTTCTTTCAGTAGATAACCTGAAAGGAGGGAAGGACAAACACTGGCTTACCCTCCTTTCCCTGTGAGGACAGGTTGGGATCCCCCACCATATTGTTGTTATTTTGGTTTTATGACTGTAAACCACCCAGATACACTGGCCAGTTGGGCGGTATAGAAATCTAATAAATAAATTCAAATATCTTCCCCTGAATAAAACTTGAATATTTGCTCCCAAACTGCTCTCATTTCCCCCCTCTCCAAGACACATCTCATAAAGCCCACTATAACAACATTAAAACCACCTCCTAAAAATGTAAGGTTTAAGTGACCCGAGCAGTATTAAAAGCTCCCCACAGAAATGCACACACGTGCATAATGCAATACACACATTCAGAGAATGAAGGTGTACGTATGAAATTACCCTAATTAGATTTTTACATAGATTCTAATAAGCCATTTGCCGATTTATGAAGGGTGTGATCCTAAGCATAGTTGCTTGGGACTGTTCTTCTGAAGTGCGTAGGAGCTAATTCCAAGTAAATATATTTAGGATTGAAGTGCAAGGCTGTCTTTATATATGAAGGTGGATATTGCACAAACAACTTGAGTGCTACCTTGAGTGCCATATTCTTGGTAGAAAGGCAGGGTACAGATCAAATAAATTAACTTAACATCCAACCATATTTATGCAAGTCATGCATTTGTTGTTGTTCGGTCATTAAGTAGTGTCCGACTCTTCATGACCCCATGGGCCATAGCACGCCAGGCCTTCCTGTCCTCCCCTCTCTCCCGGAGTGTGCTCAAGTTCATATTCATTGCATTGGTGATGCTATCTAGCCATCTCATCCTCTGCCGCCCCTTCTCCTTTTGCCTTCAATCTTTCCCAGCATCAGGGTCTTTTCCAGTGACTTTTCTCTTCGCATTTCATGGCCAAAATATTTGAGCTTCAGCTTCAGTATCTGTCCTTCCAATGAGCAATCAGGGTTGATTTCCTTTTGGATTGATTGATTTGACCTCCTTGCAGTCCACAGTTCGAAGGCATCAATTCTTCGGCACTCAGCCTTCCTTATAGTCCAGCTCTCACAGCCATACATTACTACTGGGAAAACCATAGCTTTGATTAGATGGACCTTTGTCGGCAAGGTGATGTCTCTGCTTCTTACTGTGCTGTCTAGGTTTGCCATAGCTTTCCTCCCAAGGAGGAAATTTCATGGCTACAGTCACCGTCTGCGGTGATCTTGGAGCCCAAGAAAATAAAATCTGTCACTGCTTCCATTTCTTCCCTTTCTATATGCCAGGAAGTGATGGGGCCAGATGCCATGATCTTAGTTTTTTTTAATGTTGAGTTTCAAACCAGCTTTTGCACTCTCCACTTTCACTCTCAACAAGAGGCTCTTTAGATCCTCTTCACTTTCTGCCATTAGGGTGGTATCATCTGCATATCTGAGGTTGTTGATAATTCTCCCAGCAATCTGCATTCCGACCTGTGATTCATCCAACCCGGCGTTTCTCATGATGTACTCTGCATATAAGTTAAATAAGCAGGGTGACAATATGCAGCCTTGTCATACTCCTTTCCCAATTTGGAACCAATCGGTTGTTCCATGTCTGGTTCTCACTGTTGCTTCTTGACCCTTGTAGAGGTTTCTCAGGAGACAGGTAAGGTGGTCTGGTCCTCCCATCTCTTTAAGAATTTGCCACAGTTTGTTGTGATCCACACAATCAAAGGCTTTAGCATAGTCAATGAAGCAGAAATAGACGCTTTTCTGGAATTCTCTTGCTTTCTCCATGATCCAGCGAAAGTTGGCGATTTGATCTCTAGTTCCTCTGCCTCTTCAAAACCCCGCTTGTACTTCCGGTAGTTCTCGGTTCAGATGCTGCTGAAGCCTAGCTTGTAGGATTTTGGGCATCACCTTGCTGGCATGTGAAATGAGCGCAATTGTGCGGTAGTTTGAACACTCTTTGGCATTGCCCTTCTTTGGAATTGGAATGTAAATTGACCTTTTCCAGTCTTGTGGCCACTGTTGAGCGTTCCAAATTTGTTGGCATATTGAGTGCAGCACCAGCATCATCTTTCAGGATCTTAAATAGCTCAGCTGGAATACTGTCATCTCCGCTAGCTTTGTTGTTAGTAATGCTTCCCAAGGCCCACTTCACTCTCTAGGATGTCCGGCTCAAGTTCAGTGACCGCACTATCATGGCTATCAGAGACATTAAAATCTTTCCTGTGTTGTTCTTCTGTGTATTCTTTCCACCTCTTCTCAATCTCATCTGCTTCTGTCCCTGCCTTCTTTGTCCTTTATCATGCCCATCTTTGCACAAAACATTCCCTTCAGATCTCCGATTTTCTTGAAGAGATCTCTAGTCTTTCCCATTCTGTTGTTTTCCTCGATTTCTTTGCATTGTTCATTTAAGAAGGCCTTCTTGTCTCTCCTTGCTATTCTCTGGAACTCTGCATTCAGTTGGATATATCTTCCCCTTTCTCCCTTGCTTTTCGCTTCCCTTCTTTCCTCAGCTACTTGTCAAGCCTCATCAGACAGCCACTTGGCTTTCTTGCATTTCTTTTTCTTTGGGATGGATTTCGTTGCTGCCTCCTGAACAATGTTACGGACCTCCGTCCATAGTTCCTCAGGAACTCTGTCTATCAGTTCTAATCCCTGAAATCTATTCCTCACCTCTACTGTATATTCATAAGGGATATGATTTAGGTCATACCTGAATGGTTTAGTGATTTTCCCTACGTTCTTCAATTTCAGCCGAAATTTTGCAAGAAGCAGCTCATGATCTGAGCCACAGTCAGCTCCAGGTCTTGTTTTTACTGACTGTATGGAGCTTCTCCATCTTTGGCTGCAAAGGACATAATCCATCTGATTTCGATATTGACCATCTGGTGACGTCCATGTGTAGAGTCGCCTCTTGTGCTGTTGGAAAAGAGTGTTTGCTATTATCAGCATGTTCTCTTGACAGAACTCTATTAGCCTTTGTCCTGCTTCATTTTGTACACCAAGGCCATGCTTGCCTGTTATCCCGATGATTTCTTGTCATTACTTCAGTCCTAAATAAATTTATTTGTAAAGAAGTTCTATGGAAATCAGTATGACTTACATCTAAGTAAATGCATTTATTTAGTACCAATAATATGTTAGGGATGTGCTATTCAAATATACTATGTAAATTATATAGCTAAAGGAACTGAGTAGGGAGAGAATGGGGAGGAGAGGCATCAACAGTCAGCTTTTTTAAAATATATAGGAGATGGGGGGGGTGTTCCCCCAGAGAACTAGACAAATAATTATTGCCATAGTGTAAATAGTTTAGTTTAGTTCAGTGTCTTATGTTCTGTATTCAATCTCCATGTCAGTTGCAATTTAAAGATTACAAGTAGAGCAATACAAATGTAATCTCTTAAACTGATACATTGTTATAGTGACTCTGCATCTAAATGCATCTCTCTCTCTCTCTCTCTCTCTCTCTCTCTCTCTCGCTGTATTTGCATATTTAGCTGAACAGAACAGCAAGTTGGTGGATTTGAAGCTGAAGAAGCTCCTAGAAGCTCAGCCACAGGTGGCAAATTCACTTTCCAGTGCTGCTCATAAGGCAGTTACTGATAGCACAGAGCAAGAGTTTAAGGTAAGTTTTTGTTGCTTTTGTCTCAGTACCTGAGCCTTTTGGCTCTGATTTGTACTTCATGGTGAAGAAAACAGTTCTTTCCCAGTCAAATGTTCTGGACTGTCTGTGTAACTAAATAAGGAGATATGCAGTAACATTTGCCTTTTGTATTAACAAATAAGACTTCTCTTACAGTTTGTGCTTGGTCCTACCTTGTCCACTGTGCTATGAACTATTTTGACATTCTTTATTTCAACTAGTTTCCCAAATTACAGGATTATTAAGGTACAGGAAGTAAATCACATCCTACCCCACTGAAGCCAACTCCCTCATTTACATACATGTGGGCAGGGCCTTCTTTCAAGCTTCTTTGAACAATTGCTGTGTCGGTCTTGCTTTCTTAAAATCAAACTACTGCATAAGCCCAAACTTATTTCTGAATGATTTTGAGGTGGGGATTAGAGGAAGTACATTTGTGCCTCATATTTGCTTGGCAGTGGAAATTTTTTGCCATATTGTGGGGTGGGGTTCAAAGAAGGTAGGATTCTTGTTTTCCCGTGCTTGGTCTCTATCTATATACATATAGATGTTGCTATATGTGTTCATGCATCCTATCAGCTTATTGTCTTCATTAGGCTATTACTATTAAGTGAAAAGATCTTGATGGTTAGCGGGGTAATTCCACTTATGTATAACTTTTCACCCACCTGCAGACTGGGTGTATACACTGCTGACTGAAAGGATTTCCTTCCCCAGATACAGAGATGCTTTGAAGTCCCAAAACAATGACTTTCATTGCTTTTTTCCTTACACTGTCGGTTCTGATAAATTGGTGATGAAAGTGTGTGGCAGCAGCAGAGGACTTTCAGTCTCTGTCTTTGAACAAAGGGAAGCTTGGATCAAGTCTGATTTTTTGCGTTCAATTTAGCTTTCTGCAGTGGATTTAATGCAAAATGAAGCTGGCCTCAGAATAATACAATGGATTGAAAAGGCTAACTGAATTAGTGGGCTTAGAGGAATACATTTGTAAAGTGGCAGAAGTCCCTAGTCATAAAAAGGCTTCTTAAAATGGGATTTACTGGCTAATCGCACTGATATTTTAACATGTTGCCAGGCCTAAAAAAATTAGCCATGTTTGTTTATTTTGGTAAAGACCTGCATTTCGACTGTCAGATGGCTATTGTATGAACAGCTAGAAGGGATCCTTTTCTTAGAAAAGCAAAATCATAGCAACTTGATGGTTGAAAAAACAATTCTAGCATGAGTGATGCTTTAAAGAAATAACAGTTAACTCAATAAATAGCACACCAACCCCCTCTATAAGATGAATTTGATTCAGTTAAGGTGACAAAAATGGTACTTACTCTAAATACACACTTTTGAATTAATTGGGGGTGCTTCTTTAAGTTACTGCAACAAAATGAGTAGCAAGGTCTAAACGCTTTTTTAATTTTGTAAGAAAAAATATGTGGTGTCCATCTGTTCTCATAGAGCTTTGCGCATTGAGTTGGATTTGTGTTTTTAATAAAATGCAGTTTACACATTTATAAATGAGGCATTCTGTGTTTGTGGAAAAGGATAAACTGTTACCTTCCCTGGAGGATTCTGTATCCCAGGCCTCCTTGAGGCTAGAGAATAGGCCATTGGAGAACTCCCTCATTACCAATTGTCTCAATGCAGAGGAAGGGCAAAGTCTTGGTAGCTTTTGATAACCAGTTTCAGCATTCAGCAGGCTTAGCTATTAGTCATGCATCTTAGCCTTTCCCTATTTACTTTCAAAACACTTAATAAAAATAATAATAGATTAGGTATAAAATGAAATATTTGTTTGGTACACAGCACCTCGGTATCTGCAATTTCCACACACTGCGGTGGTTTAGTCTTCTGGGATATTTCATGTTGATAGATCCATTTGAATTTGTTACCAATATTAACATAGGATGCTCTGGAAAACAGTAATTGTAGTTTCCTTAGCTGTAAAGGGTTTACAGATCTGGATTTAGAAAGTTATAGGTGGTGAAATGCAGTTATTTGGAGTAGTATTCTAATCTTACTTTTTATTCTTCATCCAGCCTTAGTGGTTTATTTCAGTGGGTATAAAATTAGAAACAGGGTCTTCTTGTCAAAAGTCTGCAGGTCCATTCAGAATGACAGAATTCTTTATTGGGGCAAACAGTGTGTGCAAAAAGACTAGAGCCACAGTGCTAGTTAAAATGATAGATGATGCTAAGGAGTATACACACTGCTGCATAGTCCTAATTTATACATTTTGCTCAGTTAATCCAAGCTGGAGAAGAGTAATCTTCCTTTAAACCGTGCTTTGCCCAAAGAAGCATTGGATGCAGTTAACAGATCTCAGTGTCCAGCAGCAGAACCCTGGCTGAAGTTGCCAAAGGAGCTTACTTTTCCAAAAAATCTTCTTAAGTCTCAACCCATTTCTGGTTCCTGGTATCATGTTTATCTGATGCAAGCAGTAGTCAGAGTTTTGCCCTTTTGTCATCCTGAAATATATATTTCCCATTTGTAACGTCATATTTGTAAACAAAAGAATTTGATGTACGGTTTTGTTTTCTGACAGAATGAGACAGAAGAACATCGTGCTGAGCGATTACAAAAAGCAACAGAACGTTTTCGAAATCCTGTTGTGTTCAGCAAGGACTCCACAGTCAGAAAAACTCAGCTTCAGTCATTCAGTCAATATGTTGAAAACAGACCAGGTAGGCAAAAATGTGCTCAAAAGCTTACCCTCCCCACCTTATGATTTAACAATATTTAACAATAAATATATTAAAAACCAGATAATGTAAGTCCACATTTCAATACACAAATATCAAGTATTATAATAATTTTACATGTCTTTCCTCTCTCTCTTTTTTCAAGAGATGAAAAGGCAGAGATCAATACAGGAAGATACAAAGAGAGGAAATGAGGAGAAGGCAGCGATAACTGAGACTCAGAGGAAGCCATCAGAAGATGAAGTGCTTAATGTATATTAATTTTTTGTCTGGTTTCATGATTGCTGATAATTCTCAACTGTATGTGGAAATAGTGCCTTTATTTGTTAAAATGAGATGTTAGGTTTTCTTAGATGTCAATCTCCAGTGCATTCAAAGCAGAGTGAGAGGGGTGTGCTGTTGAATTAGTCTGCAGCGTGGTGATAATTGTCAGATAAAAAAATGAATTTTTTAGAGTTCCACAGCTCCAGCTTCCTTGAGACATTTCCATCAAGCCACTTCCCATAAAGAGATTCCAGTATTGATCTGCCAGGAGGATTTTAATTATTACAATAGCAGATACCGCAGAGCTGCAGTTAGAGGAAAAAGTCACATGAGACCTGCTAGAATTTCTCAGCCAACCCATTTTGTTGGCTTGGGTTAATGGGTGTTCAACCTTTCCATTATCCAGATCAGCCGTGAATTACTAGCTGAATGATGTTTGCATTAATATAATATATATGGTAATTTCTTCACTTAATTAACGGGGAGGTTCAGCTCAGTAGGGGTATGGGCTGATCATGTGTAAAATTGATTTGTGAAGGAAATATTTGATAGACCGCAGGGAGAAAGCTGCTTTTGATGGACAGCTGTGGGACAGAAGCAGGAAGAACAAGTTTGATCTGAATATGTTTTGTTTCTGGGGGTGGGGGTTGTTTTTATTTTGTCTGGAGGCACCACATAATTTGTCATAATGATTGTTTGTTACCATTTACCATTTGTCTAAACATGTACTTATTTTTGCTGAGGAACTCAGTACCATCTAGAGAATGCCCTGATTCTTATTCCCTAATTCTTACACTAAATGACCACATGTCTTAGCATTTGCCAGCTGATTATTTTTTATTATTATTATTTAAGACCAGTTGTGCTTTAATAATGCTAAAGAAGTCTTGCTCAGCAAGTTCATAATATATGTGCATATTGTATATATGAACTTTTGGGAAGTTTCATCCTGACGCAGCATTCTTTTTAATCTAATAATATTCTGTAGAGTCCTGAGAACATGCACTGGCAGAGTTTTGTATTTTTTTCAATTAACTGCAGAGGATGTTAGGCAGTTACCTTTCATTATCATTCCTCC